>NC_051186.1:85402154-85419798 GCF_013339695.2 Rhipicephalus sanguineus
TCCGTTTACGGCTGCGAAGGAACTCACACTCTGGAAAGGTGGCGCCACCTATGAAAGATCACGTGAAGCACAGTACCGCAACAGTAAGCGACAAAGAGAGGGGCGAGGGTATCGATAGCGATACAATTAAACGCGGGTGGAATGATAGGGACCTGTATTTCCACAGTTGTGCTGGAAATAAACATACGAACCAATAAAAACATGGAGGTTTACGTGGCAAAACCGCAATATGCATGATTACCAGGCAGGCCGCAGTGACTTCAACTTCTGACACCCTGTCATCACAATGCTCAAATTTACGTACAGGGTATTCCGGTATTCTGTCCCCATTCAAGTGTAGCCTCCGCTTCCGGGAATCGAACCCGCGACCTCGTGCTTGGATCCGTACACGTTGAGCGCCGCGTTATTGAGGCCATCGTTTACTTCTGAGCGCGTGGGTCACATAGTTTGGTGAATATACAAACGCGGTATGAAAAGAAAGAAGAAGAAAGAACAAGAAAAAGAAAGAAGAAAGAAAAAGAAAGAAAGAAAGAAAGAAAGAGAAGAAAAAGAAAGGAAAGAAAGAAAGAAAGAAAGAAAGAAAGAAAGAAAGAAAGAAAGAAAGAAAGAAAGAAAGAAAGAAAGAAAGAAAGAAAGAAGAAGCTGCTGCGCGGTACTGAGTACGAAAGTTACCGGGGTTGACGGCTAGCGCCATCAAGTCGTGCAGAAACGATACGGCAAGTCATTAGACGGCAGCGCCACCTACGGAGCACAACGCCAGTTTCGCGCCATGGATGGATGGATGCTATGAGCGTCCCCTTTATAACGGGGCGGTGACATGTCTGCCACCAGGCTCGAAGGATAAAAAAAGAAAAAAAAAGAAAAAAGAAAGAAAAAAAAACTTCCTTGTTTCATGTTGTCCTAATGCCTTATCTACATTGATTAAATCTATGTATTTATAACAAAAAATATAAATTCACAGTCCATCTCTCTGCCTCTTAAGGCAGAATAACCTTTTTTCCCCCAATTATTTATTTTTGTACTTTATCTCTACTTTTCTGCCACCAATACTCTAACCGTCTCTTATTTCTATCGCGGGCGTGTTCAGCTTTCCATTGTTGTCCCTAAAACCCAAGGCTTCATGTAGACTCGTGCCCACACGTATACCTGGGTGAATATCGCCACATTCAATCAGTACATGTTCCATCGTTTCCTTAGTTCCCCCCGCAGCATGTACATAGTTCTTCTTCGTTACTGAATCTCGCTTTATAACTACGCGTTCTCAGGCAGCCCGACCTTGCTTCAAACAGTAAAGCGCTTCCCCTTGAATATCATAAAACCTTTCCCTCCTTATTTCGTTTTTTCCTTTTCGGTAGTTACTCAGAGCCCGGCTTCTTTTCCATCGCTGTCCTCCAATAAGTCTTCTCCGCCTCTCTGACCTTTTCCGCTTAATGCTCCTTGTTGCCATATCGCCCGCACTGCCAGCCGTATATTTACTGGTGAGCCTCCTAGTTCTTTTTCTCCACTGCGTGTCAACGCTTTTTCTATACAAATACCTGAAAACCTTCTCTGCCCATCTACTCTTCTTCATTTTCCTCAGCCTCAGCCAGTTTTATTTACCGAGCGCCATCTATGGATCAGACGGAGAACTGTTTATCGACCCGCGCACCAAACGTCGCCAGAACCTAGTCTAGTAACTTTGCCGCGCACCGAAGCAGACGACGACTCCCCCCCCCGGTCATCGCGCCCAATTCTCGCCGAGCCTCGCCGTCAGCACAATCTCGCGAGAACCTTCATAACGTCCCGCCGCACGAGACGCGCTAACGAACGTTGTTTGCCCGGAAGCGGTTAATCGAGCGTCAGCAACAAGGGCGCGCGCTGACCTTCGCAACAGGACCCTGCGTCATTGTGCACTGGGCGGTGTTAACGTTGTTCGCGTCAAATGAGGCGTTCCAGTCTCGCCCGTAATAAAAGGATGCCTGGACTATATCTTCAAAGAGACGAAAGACTGATGCAAGTCTGTCTCCAGCGTCGTCTGCTCAATATCGGTTATTAAGGTGAAAGCCTTAACTGCGATAGAGAGAGAGAGAGAGAGAGATTCATTGCAGAACAGAATTCTTCCGCCGTATATAAGGCAGCTACGTGCTACTCTGTATAGAAGGGGATTGAGCACATAAACGCCCTAGATTGAGGAGGGCAAGCAATGAAAAGAAAAAACGAAGAAAAAACTCATAGGGTCCCTTACGCATTCACTTAGGGCTACTCGAAGGCGAAAGCCATCTTCTTCTTCTGAGTTGATTTCATTGTGCTCCGCCACCCTCCGAAAGCTTTGCGCACCTAGCGTGGTTTTGCATTGCCTCCAGGATCGGAGGCACCTCACCTGGTTTGCACTGCCTCCGCGATCTGCCCAATTTTGACCAAGCTACAATGTCATGTGATGGCGGCATCGTGTGACATCATGTCACGTATTATAAAACTTGACGTTGCTGAGAAGGAGAAAGCATAGTTCCAAGTACTCTCCCGAGATCTAGATGTCCCTGTTTGGGAAGTTGAGCACATTCAGTGCTTCGTTGAGCGCCCCCTTGAGTGAAACACGGCAGGCGAATGAAATGGCATCAAGACACAAGTAACCTACGTCGCTGATGGAAAGAAGTGGAAATTTTAAGGGCTCGTTTTTCTTTGTTATACACGACATTAATGCGCACTAACAGACAATAATGCCAAGGAAAGTATAGGGGACGTTATTAGTAGTAAAGGTAACGTAATGTGAAGAAAGAAAAGTGGACATTTACATTACATTTACTACTAATAACGTCCCCTATACTTTCATTGGCCTTATTGTCTGTTAGTGCTCATTAATATTGCGTATAACAAAGAAAAACGAGCCCTTAAAATTTCCACTTCTTTCCTTCATTCATAGCGAGGGTCTCGTTCTGGCAGACTTGATGCTTTCAGGTAGTATGCGAGGGATTATTGGTCAGCTGCCAGCTCGTAATAAGTTCACGTGCTACGTGACGCCAACAGGCAGAAAAAGAGTGTTCCACACTCGTCGTCATGGCTACTGACGTAGCTGACTGACGCTCCCACGTTTAAATACACATATATACCCCATAAAGTGGCCGCCGCGGTAGCTGAGTTGGTAGAGCATCGGACGCGTTATTCGAAGGTCACAGGTTCGGTCCCTGCCCGCGGCAAGCTATCTTTTCGTCCACTTTTCTTTCTTCACATTTACATTACATTTACTACTAATAACGTCCCCTATACTTTCCTTGGCATGATTGTCTGGTAGTGCTCATTTATACTACGTCACTGATGACATGTCGTAACGTCAACCTGTGACGTCATTATCACGTCAAAATTTACAGAAATTTGTAGTATTCTTGTAGAACTTCTTGCTTGGCAAAAGCTGGGCCGATGCCGGAGGATAGAAATCCTTCACGCGGAACACCACGTTATGTACAGAAAGCTTCAGGGGGGAGGAACTATATGCAGTAGACCGACAACGTAAAGGTAATATATGCATGTAGTACACAAGTGTTCCCGCACTTCGCCCCCATCATTGTGTAGTCGCCTTGGATGAATTGTTAGTTCCATCTGAACTTCAATTGAACTGTTGCACCTCTTCATTTGCTAAGTCTATTCATAATTTTATGACCACAAGATATCAACATGAAATTGTTTAAAATTTCGTACTTGTTTTATGAAAGTGCGCTTGAAATCAGTATTGGACTTCCATGATTTATTCACAGTGATGTATTTGAATTAATAATAATAATAATAATATCGAGTGTTTAACATCCCAAAACCACGATATGATTATGAGAGACGCCGTAGTGGAGGGCTCCGGAAATTTAGACCACCCGGGGTTCTTTAGCGTGCACCTAAATCTAAGTCCACGGGCCTCAGACATCTTCGCCTCCATCGAAAATGCAGCCGCCGCGGCCGGGATTCGATCCCGCGACCTTCGGATCAGCAGTCGAGCGCCATGACCACTAGACCACCGTGGCGGGGCGATGTATTTGAATTGCGCTGTTCTGAACGTTCTTTGCTGACCTCACTGGTGCCCTGTTTTTTCACGAACCGGGATGCAGGCACAATCAGGAAACAGTTATGTCTGTTCTTTTTTGTTTGTTTTTTTGCCTAATCTCGGCGGCATGTAGAATTTCTATGTACACATGCCAGAATAAATTCATTTATCGTGGACGAACTCCTGGCATAGAAAAACCGAATATAAAAATACTCTTGAGTATTATTATATTCCGTTTTTCTATGCCAGGAGTTTGTCCACAGAAATAGCTAAAATAAAAGCGACAGTCTTGCGAAGAGTGGCGCTGTGCCGATAACATGAAGTAATATAACAAAATTTCGGGAATGGCTAAACGGGAACATGTGAGATCAGGGGGTTTAATGGGCCAATAAATAAACAATCTAAAGGTACAATGTAAAGGTACGCCACGTATACAAACTTCGGAAGCTCCTAGTGACACCAGGTACCACACGAAATACCTCGAGGGGCCACTTACTGGCCCACCGTCTACTGTGTTTTCTTGAGCTACGTGTAGCTGCTCTCAGGCATACCGTAAACAATGCACGCGACCTATGGAGAATGAGAAAAACGCAATTAATAAGGCAAGGCTACGACAACAAAACACGTTCGGTCCATGCATCACGAACATGAACACACACACACAAAAAACAAGCAAAAAAAAAACGGCCACAGCGGCATGAAGCTCAGAAACAGCAAAAACAGTTATCTGCAAAGCTCGTTAGCTCGTTCACTGCGCTCGACCGCACGACTTAGTTAGGTTAGGTTAGTTAAGTGTGTTAGTGGGGCCCGAAAACGCTCCCACAAACACATTAAAGGCAGAGAAGGCAAACAACGCTACACGTAAAACGCTCGGCCGGGGACACGCATAAAGATAGTACGAGCTTGTTATGGTCCCAGTAGCAGCCACGAATATCCACGTGCGTAAACAGAGGTAGCTACGGCCCCGGCCGAGGCAATAAAACACCCCGTGTAATGCGGCCGACAATGCACCGCCCCCGTTAGGCCGTGGTAAGCGAACAAAGCAGGTGCAACGCAAATTGATAGAGAAAGATAGGGATGGAGAGAACGAGGGGCACGTAAGCAAGGTAATGTAACAATCGCCTGTAACATGCAGTGTGTAAGTACATAGACAAACGAAAAAAAAGAAGAGCACATGTCTGACCACCATGCCAGCGTGAAAACAAAGGGGAAAGACACAGTATGTTAGAAACAATAAAACTACAATAAAAACAATCCAATCTTTTTTTTTTATGATACCTGTAAACTTTCACGTCACCGTAACAGGCTAACAAGATAAATAACTGAAGGCTTGCTCAGCTAACAGATTCGAAGCCACATGAATCAGTACCGCACCTATGGCTCTTGCAGTCAAAAGAAATCGACTGCCCGAATCACACGTGCTTAACTTTTGTTAAATATTAGCCTTTTTTTTTTTTTGCCTAGCCGTCTGCTGAACGTCATTTCTCTATATTTCTGTATAATTACGCATTTGTCGCGTCTATCCCTTGTTCTCTTTTTCCTCCTGTAATCACTTTGGCGAGGTATCCATACATGAGTGACTTCGAATCTGTACTGCGTGGTTACATATTACGTACATAAGGCTTCTTTTCAACACACAGCGCGCCTTGCGTATAGGAGCGCCATCTCGCCGATCAATCGGGAACCATTCATACATACATTCAACCACGGGCCACCAGGGGCGGCTCCTTCCTTGAGAATGGAGGAACTGGAGTCGGTCGGCTCCGATTTCTGTCAACCGATAGCCCACACCCCGCGCCGTCTCCGTGTATAAAAACAGCGGCGAATGCTTCGTGTATAGGACCAGCCGCGAATGTACTGTGTATATATGAACAGCGGCGAATGATCTGTCTATATAGGAACAGTGAAAAGGCTTCGCGTATATGAATAACGGCAACAGCTTCCTGTATAGCAACAGCGGCTCAGGCTTGGTGTATCTGAACTGTTATGAAAGCTTTCTTCATAGGAACAGCGGCGAAAGCTTTGTGTATAAGAACAGCGGCGAAGGCTCCGTGTATAAAAACAGCGGCGAAGGCTCCGTGTATAGGAACGATGGCGAAGGCTCCGTGTATAGGAACATCGACTAAGACTTCGTGTACATGAACCGCGGCGAAGCAGAGTTCACAGAAAACCCAAAAATAGACGCGCATACAGTATACGACGTCTCAATGCGGTTGAGCGGGTCGCCAACGCTGTTCCGCGCGCTTATATATTTTTAAGCAAGTAGAAGACCCTCGCGCGTGCTTAAAATGGGCGCCTGTCTTCGGTGTACGTTGCGGCGGAAGCGGCTGAATTATTTACGACCATGTTCTTCGAGTGCAGCGAGACAAACCAGGAACAGATGCAAGATTTACGCAGCGCGACTCGAGATCGACGCGCGCCGTGAGATGCCGAGATATCGGAAGCGACGCCATAGCATGCGTTACCACATAAAAGGGGCAGCAAAAGATAAACAAGAAATACCGATGAAGAAAATGAAGTTTAAGACAAACAAAAAAAACAGAGCGATAAGGACAAAAGAAGTGTATGTGGCAGGCGCGAAAACTGAACGGCCGTTCGCGAGGCGGTGTTTTAGCTTTGCTTCTTAGTTTGTGAATCTTTCTACGCCCCGAAAATGTAAACACATCTATAACAAATAGCGATTAAAAAAAACACGAAAAGAAGCCGGAAAAGGAGACAAACGCATGGGAAAACAGAACGCCTGTCTGAGATCTGATACTGGCGCCAATGTTAAAAAAAAAAGATCTGGCCATTGTTTTAATTTGTATTTTACTTTCTCTGTCTCTCGAGACATATATATATCGTCATGCTGTCGCTTTCTGTCGCCAGGACATGTTCACGTCAGCGTTCACATCTGCTTGTAACAAACTGTGCTGTGTACTGTAATGTAATGTAATGCTGTGTACTGGTTGCCAAACCAACAACAGAGAAGCAGTACTGTCAAAGCTGTTGTTGTGGAGCTTTTCGTTCCTTGTCCGTGCATTTCCTTTTTTGTTGTTGTTGTTTCTTTGCAGTAAAAAAAAAAAGGAAGTGCAAAACGGAGTTGAAACTTCAAGTTGATGAAATGCCGCCACCGTGTGCCACGCCTGTCAGTCTGTACGACGCGAGACATTTGTTCTGCGTAAAGCACAGTCATGGGAAAAAAGAAAACAAAAACAAAAGCCTTTTCTTGATATCGCACAGACTTGCCCACGCTTTCTTTTGTTTCCTATGTATATCCGTGTATACATGCTGTCAGAAAACATTCTTGCAGGTAAACAGACAATGACGCTGAAAACAAAACAAAAAAAAAAACATTCAGACTGGTAGTCTTAGAAATGAAAGAAAGGCCGTAGGATGGGAACACTGACGTAGCCAGGCAAGGGGGAGGGGGGGGGGGGGGCTGCGCCAGCGCTTCCTTCCATCAGTGCGCCTATTAAGCGCACCGAAGGAAGTAAAAACGCCGAACCTATTGTAATGGGTGCGTCCGAAAATTAGAGAAATCAAAGTACAGATCCTGACGACGTACAGAGAGAGAGAGAAAAGTGAACTCTTAAAGGTGATAAGTAACGAAAGAATGCGGACATGAAAATCGAGCAGGCCCCGTCACAAATACAGCCGCTGACGCGCGGAGTTCACGCGAGAAAGGTCGAGGAGTCGGCGAAAAAGGCCAAGGTGTGGCCCCCGTCTTGCCTTTAACTCGATTCCATGACTTTCGTTTTCTTTCTCTCTCTCTCTTATTCCATCCGTTTATTTTGTCTGACCTCTTCCTCTGTTATCTTCACTTTCGTGAAACCTGCGAGCGATGTACCAGAGAAGGTAGACGAAGACTTTATTATCTGTCTTTTGTGGAACCTGTGAGCGATATAGCAAAGGAAATAGACGAAGACTGTATCTTCATTTTCGCGAAACCTGCGAGCGATGTACCGATGAAGATAGACGAATCCTTTCTTCGTTATCCCTATTCCGTCAAACCTGCGAGCGATACACCAATGTAGATAGGCCAAGGCTTTCTTCGCTACGTTTCTTTCCTGAAACTTGCGAGCGATACACGAGTGAAGATAGACGAAGACTATCTTCACTCGTGATTTCGTGAAACCCGCTAGCGATATACGAGCGAAGGTAGACCAAGCCTTTCTCTGTTATCTTTCTCGAAACCTGCGAGCAATATAGGAACGAAGACATCCGAAGAGCTTCAGGTATACAAAAAAAAAGCAAAGAAGCAGCAAGCGCACAAAATGAAGTCACCCTTGCCGGATCTGCAAAGCAATATAGCAGAGAGACAGCCATCACCGTACATCTATCCCTTCGCGAGGCCATTCCCAACGGAATGACAGAGACGCGCGGACGAAGTGCCGATACGCGTAAATGTACGATCTAAGCCGAGCCAAGCCAAACCACACTGCGGGGCAATAGCTCGCAACTTCTTCGGTTCATCAGGCGCATTTCACGGCACGGCAGTCAGATGGAACGGCTCGTGCCTATTGCCTGGCGAAGCAACACAAACAAACCTGAAAGAACAATAAAAAAAAAGACTAAGCGGCGTGCTGCAGTGCAAATAGACCCCGCGTTTCGTTTGCCCATCGCCATCTGTCGTGTCGGGTACACAAACGCGCGATTTCTACTGGCAACCTCGCGGGACTAGACACATCGATGGATCCAGCCGAGCCGGGATGAAACGGGTTCATTACGTGCGAGAAGCAATGGCACAACCGCGTGTATACAAGGAACTGCTATAGTTACGCAGCAACTCCGAACGGGCCATTTCACGCTGTAATAAGTAGTCGAGGCGTCGTTAGGTTTTACGGCGCAGCTTGACGAAACGACTAAACACCCCGGCTGATGCGCGCGTATACGTGCCTCTACTGCACAGCGCAGTGATTGCGCCATCTCTCGTAGGGAAGAAATTAACGATGGTATTGTTGTGCGTGAACATTATTATTATTATTGTTATTGTTGTTGTTGTTGTTGCAGCTAAGCTGCATATGACTAAGCGGTGGGAAAATGTGGTGGTCCGTGAGGTGCGCAGGAACTATCATAATCAGAAACGGGTATGTGCCACAGGAATTGGGGAAGCCCAACTGCTCACCACTGGTCCACTAAATTGCGATAGTTTCAGAGCGTTCCTGGACTAGGGAGCCCTCCCACCTAAGGGTGATACCGAGCATCGCTCGGAACACAGTTTCGCAAATAAAAGTTTATTTCTCTCTCTCTCTCTCTCGCTTCAGATTTTGCGTATTAAGCTAGGCATGATTCCCGCCGCAGCGTGAATCGCCACCCTTAAATATAATGGAGGTGTTCTTAATAGCCTTTAAGCTAACGTCATCAAACAATAAGCTTGAAGAACGCATCTCTAAAATGTGGTGATAGAGAAATCAAAAACTACAACAGAAGACACTTCGATATAGATCCAAGCTCACCATAAACACCGGGGCCGCAACCTTCAGCTTCGCCCGTTAAGCGTTTGTAGGGAGTGGTAAAAAAAAAAAAAAAAAAAAACTCCGGAATTTAATCTATAGTTCACTGACGCTGAGCATCAGTCTGGTTCAACAAAATATGCTATCACAACAATTTCAAGGGAAGCAACAAAAACAAAGGAAGTACGAACAGCATAGAATTATCGCACGTTATAAACACGTGTCCTCACTCGTTCTACAATTTATACAAAAAAATTAACAGTATGATAACGCTAAAAGGCAAGAAATGGGGTGTCATGGACAGAACCTCAAACGCGTGTGCACTACAGTCTTGTTGTGGTTGATCAAAACAAATCAAGTTGGACAGAACACGTAACGATTACAACCATATATATATATATATATATATATATATATATATATATATATATATATATATATATATATATATATATATATATATATATATATATTACATGCGGTACATCAAAGTAATGGAATGGGCGCCAAGGGAATGTGAACACAGCCGAGCACGGGAGATAATTACGCAGATAGAAGAGATTGTGCAGTTCGATACAGGGAGCGCTCAGTTAACGCACGATAGGACCGGGTATTTGGACATATCTCGAACACGACTTCGTCCTCGATGATCATGATAATAAGAGAAAAAAGTCTTAGGAAAGGTACCATTCGAAATACGGAGTTAGATATTGGGCACAGTCGCTACCATTTCTTTATTTTTTTCTTCCCGGAGAGACTGAAAATCAGGCGAGCAGAAAGGACCATAACAAACAAACAAACAAACAAACAAACAAACAAACAAACAAACAAACACACACACGGGCCTGAAGCATTTTCGCTTCCACCGAAAATGCGGCCGTCGCGGCCGGGATTCGATCCCACGGCCTTCGGGTGCGCAGTCGAGCACCATAACCACTAGACCACCGTGGCGGCTCAAGAAAGATAAATAAATAAATAAATAAATAAATAAATAAATAAATAAATAAATAAATAAATAAATAAGAAAAAAAAGGCCATCCAAAATCTGTTGTCGCGCACGCCACACGCGCGCGCCTCTTACGTGACAGAAACCCGACGCGCATTAGTAGCACGTCAGCTACTAAGAGGAGGAGAAGGAAAGAAGGAAAAGACGGGGGGCGTGCAAACGTGACCGAAAGCTCCGAACGAGGCTCGTTCAAGCTCATCGCCGGACGCCGTATGAGAAAGATAAAAACAACGCTACAGTTCCGTACGTTCTGGCTCGTCGCCTCGCTTTTCTGCACCTCGCAACTGTGCCAAGTTCGAATTACTTCGAGCCAGAGTTACTAAACTAGTTATGTTTCATCATCATCATCATCATCATCATCATCATCATCATCATCATCATCATCAGCCTGTCTACGCCCACTGCAGGGCAAAGGCCTCTCCCATGTTCTGCCAATCAACCCGGTCCTGTGCTTTCTGCTGGCAGTTATGTTTAGAGTAGTACAAAGCTTGCAGGAGAGAAAGAGAGACGAGAGAGAGACAGAGGAAAGGGAAAGAGAGAACGTGACGACTCGTCTCCAGACGACGACAAAGCATGCGACGTACTCTTTTTCGCGACAGAATAAGCTCAAATAAATTAGAAACAGAGTCCGCGATGCTAAGCTTGATCGCAACGAGCGTTAAAAAAACAAACAAAAAAAGACAAAGGCCGCAGCGCCATTGCGAAGAAAGGATGCGAGTTCGCGTGAGCTGCATTTACTGTCGCTGGGCTCACAAAAAGACCCTCCTCGACAGTAGAAACGCTACTTTGGAAGCGCCGAAGTAACCCGAGCCGCGCAAAAACAGAACGAAACAATAAACAAAAACAAAAATGCGTTATTATAATGCGTGTCCTCGTAATAGTAAAAAAAAGTAACTACCTACACCAAATGTAACACGAAGTCCGTCACTACGGAAACTAATGCTATATACGCGATGCGTTTTCATAAACGTGGAAATGAAAGAAAGAACAGCAAGCGTATTTTGGAAATTTCGTGTATCAATAATTTGTCGGCATTTGTTCTCCGAAGCCTGAATGAAAGGTTAAAGGCCACCGCTACCCACCGAGGAAAAAAAACGCATTCTTGCAGTTGGGGGCACGATCAAACGCGATTCTCAACGAAGTCTACGCTGCAACATGAACAAGCATTTACATACCCCCGTAAAGTGTGCTTTGCCTGCACGGCAGTTCGCGTTAGAAGAAGCAAACTCAACGAGCCAGAAACATAACCGGAAGTTGAACCGGCAAGTGGCACCAATTCCTTATTGTTATTTTTATTCGAGAAAGCAGATATTTTTCAGCACGTTGCTTATATACACACATACAGGCTCAGCCAGGGGGGGGGTTCTAACCCCCCCCCCCCCGAAATTTTTCAGTTTTGCTTGCGTATATATACACGCGCACATACAAACGCACGCACGAACGTACATAAAGTATGGTTGAACCCCCCCCCCCGAAAAATATTTCTGGCTACGCCCCTGGGCTCAGCTAACGGGTTTGATTTGCGTATGACAGAAACTCACAGGGTCCCTATTGCATTCACCTAAGACGACTCGACGGCGAAGGCCATTCTCTTTTTCTTCTCAGTTGCTGTATTGATACTGTCGCGTCACCCTCCGAGAGCTTTCCGCGCCGAACGTGGTTGTGCACTGCCTCCGTCATCGGCCCGTGTTGGACCAAGTTACGATGTCATGCGATGGCGTTATAGAAAGTCGTTAGGTCACGTGGCGTCACAGTGACCTCATGATGACGTCATAATGACGTCACAAGCTTTGGCGATCTGTGACGTCATCATGACGCCATGCGGTGACGTCATCACGTGATCACTTCTTACACAACTCGTCTCCGACGCCGCTGGACGCCGCCGACGGTCAATTTTAGCGTTTGATGAGGCATTTAAGGCTTTCGCCTCAAACGATGTGGACGTTTTGCAGATGGTGTCCGCGGAAGTTTGGCTTCCATTCGGCATGTGAGCAGATTATCGGCATATCCGGCAGGACAATAGGCAACGGACCTTCCGATGAAATCAAACCGAATGTATGAGCAGTTATCAAGCTACGTAATGCTTGGTAAGGCAAATGCTACGATTCTAAAAAAAAAAGCACGAGTAAATAAAACACGTAGCAACGGTAAAAAGGACTCTCATCGCGACGATTTGTTCAGAGGAAAGATACATAAGTTAACATTGCGAAGCATCCCGCTGAATTAGTGATGACGTTGCGATAGCGCCACGGTGAAACAGTGGTTATGGTGCTCGGCTACTGACCCGAAGGTCGCGGGTTCAATCCCGGACGTGGGGGTTGCATTTCGATGAAGGCGAAACTCGAGAGGCCCGTGCACTGCGCGATGCCAGTGCACGTTAAAGAACACCAGATGGTCGAAATTTCCGGAGCCCTCCACTATGCCGTCCCTCAAACTTCTGGTGGCTTTGGCCCGTAAAATTCCAGAACTTATTATAGAACGCCCTGAGAGAAAAACCCACGTCACGAAGCGATATTTACAAAAAAAAAGGAGAAGAACAAACGCAATCAGACTTCAAGAATACCAAGTAACAATTGAAATTTTCGATGGAGGCGAAAATGTTTGAGGCCCGTGTACTTAGATTTAGGTGCACGTTAAAGAACCCCAGGTGGTCGAAATTTCCGGAGCCCTCCACTACGGCGTCTCTCATAATCATATCGTGGTTTTGGGACGTTAAACCCCAGATATTATTATTATTATTAAGTAACAATTGAAAGACTCTGTGAATAGTATGTGGACCAAATAAGGTGCTTTGCGCAAAGCATGTAGCACACCGGAAAACAAATAGGTGTAGTAAAGCGTACTCCAAAAATGACGTAACACATAGTATCACCATCACACTACGCGGCACGCCTAGCACGTGGCAGGATACAACGCGAGAGGAGAACAATGGAAGCTACTCCTACGCAAAACGGTTTCTTTCACAAGGTGACGCAACGCTCGCGGCGAATTGCGCAACCTCCCGCGCAACCCAATATCGTAACGCCCAACAACGCACAACAAGAGACGGCGCGGTCTTGTCTGGGCGAGTCGGAAAAAAAAAAAAAAGAGGCCAGTGTCGTTTCAGCGAAACCGAGATGAAGCCACACGCAAGTCGATACGCGCGCACAACGCCCGCGTGTTCGGCGAAACTGTCTTGACTATTGCACCTCCACGCTTCGTAGGCTCACAATTCACCATTCTTACGCGTCGCCTTCCTGGAGCGTACTATAAAAAGAGAGCTAAAGCCAACCGTGTCCTCCGCACTCCCTTGCCAGCGGAGAATAGCCGAAGCCACAAACATTCGCCCCCGAGAATACCCCTCCTCGCCCCCTTTGTTTCCCGGAGGCAGCGTCGTGATCCGATGACAAAACAGAAGCGGCTTCCCCACCACCCTTTCCAGCAGCCTCCCGAGCGCATTCCCTTTGGAACAACACAGCACCCGAGTGGTTCCCTCCCTCCGTCCCCAATCAAAGCACTTCGCTTTGTTTGATCAGCCCAACGTCTTTGTCTTTCACCCTCGCTCTTTGCGGCCTTCACTTCCTCGGGAACTCTTTTCCCCACAGTTATCGTTCTCCCCTTCTCTCCCACAAACTTCCTTTCCCATTTCTTTTTGCTATCTGATGTTTATATGTTTTTATATGTATTGGAACTCTTGTATCTCATGTGAAACGGGTACAGATTCCTCTGTTAGGTATTGTTAAGCCTCTGTACCTTTCTTTGTGTAATTCAAGAACAAAAATGCACGGGAACCTGAGTGCTCACCCTAGGTTCCCAGTTCCTTTTACCCTTCTTTCCCTTATCCTCTTTCCCCAAGGTGGGGAAAAAGGCGGGCGAAGGACGAACGCACCCACAGAGACAATCGATCCGGGAGTGCCGAGGTCACGCACGCTCATCGAACGAAACCACATGCTTGATCAAAAGTTTCGCTGGGGCAGCACAAGGTGGCGCCACCAGTCCGGAAACAGCCGAACCGGCGACGCAGACGGAGTTCCGGGGCGCCTACCCGGTTGTAGATAAAGAAAAAAAAAGAAGTTGCATGCCGAAAGATAGAGAGGATGCGGGGGAAGAGAAGTCCTTTCCCGCCCATCGTCTCTACACTCCCTTTCTCTCTCTCCCTCCTCTTTTTCCTCCTCTCTTCGCACTTTTTGCGGCAACGAGTACTTCGCGGCGCTCCGGCGCAGCACCGTGCTCGTCGGCTTGCTAGCACGGAACACCACACTGTTACGCGGGGACGGCACGCAACAGACGTGTCGAGGGCATAAAGACGACGGCGTGAGATTGCAGAGCGCCGAACACGGACGCAATCTACGTTACTTGCGATATAGAATACGGCCATCGTCTGCCGCATTCCTAATGCACAACTCCTAACCTACAATGACGTCAACACCGAACACCGAATCATAGGTCGGCACACTCACTCATGAGTCGACTCACTCAGGCTCAGATGGAGCCGTGAGTCTGAGTGAGTGCGTCCAGGTGAGTAATATTTCGGTAAGTCTGAGTATGAGTGAGTCCGGTTGAGTAAAATTTTAGTGAGTCCGAATGAGTCCGGTTATGGAAAATTTTGGCGAGTCTGAGTCCGAGTGAGCCACAAGCGCAATATATATTTCAGATGCGAAGCAGCTTCTGCGCTGGGCTTTGTCCATAGTTCCATTGGCGACCGTCCGCTTTCTACCACCTAGCATGCGCGCGTTCGCGCCAAGGAGAAGTCTTCTTCCTCTTGTTCTTCGATCGCCTTGATGATGATACGTGCAGAACACTTTAGGGGCCCGGGCTGCCGTATGTTGTCATAGCTTGGCGAAACGCAGACAAAACCATGTGTGCTGGCACGCGCTAGCGCTTTCGGGCCTGTCACTGTGTAAGGCGCTGGGTAAGACGCTGTGGCCTCTCCCCCTTACACTCTCCCAGCAATCACGTGATGGCGTCGGGGAACGAGATTCTGCAGACGCGCGATGAACCCGCGTGGCGTGCTCCAACAAGAGTTCGGGACGAGTAACAGCAACGGCAGCTACAGTGAATTCGTGGAGTGCTCCACTTGCAAGGACGCGTTAACATTGGGCAAGGGGCCCGTGATGAACGGATCTTTAAGTAGACCCTTGCGCTGCTTCGTATCCCCACATGGTTCCCTTTCGTGGGAGGTAATGCAATTTTTTTTTTTTTTTGAATGAGTCTCAGTGAGCTCCACATTTTTTTTTGTGCCGACCTATGCACCGAATAGAAACTACGGGTCGCATAAACTTATTTGTACAAGAACAAAAGAAGAACAAGGTCTTCTCCATTGTCCACATCTTAACACTATCCGCGGGACCACAATTGAATGGACAGCGGCGCTAAACCGTTAGCATCGCAGAACGACACCATCCCAAGCTCTTAATACTGCGAAACGCATGAACGAGATCTCGTTTCAGATCGGCTTACGTGGGCGTCAGCTTTCACTGCGCAGCACGAAGTTGGCTGAGAAGATATACGAACGGGCTTGGTTGAGTCACGTACTGCAGTGGACGCACATAACCGTTCAAATACTGAAGAGCAACACAATTAACGCCGAATGATGGGTAACAGAGTTAAGATCGACACAGGCAAACTTGCAGGCATACGGAGGAATCTATTGAATAAGTGTAGATCAATGGGAGAAAAGCTCAGCCAAGCAACAATCGTGAGGAGAACATCGGCGGTGGTAACCACGCTTTTATCATAACCGATACAGCTATCGATATTTGTTCGCAGTAGTCGTCCATTGTTAGAACTGCACTCCGACTCGCACTGACCCGCTGTGATCACGAAGTGCGAAACAGACGTCCCGAGACACTGGGTAACTGTTACGAGAATGTGCGCTTTGTGTAGCTATCGCGTGCGACGTCGCTGTGCAGCGAGATAAGTGAAAAGCACCCTGCTCATTTCAGGTCACTGAGCCGCCTGTGGGAGGAATGGACGTTGAGTTGGCAGCAACGCCGACTCGGACGCATTTACCGTCAGCGGGAGTTACACTATCCGGCGGGGTATTCCGTGAGAGACCATTAAGTGGACTATCCCCTTCATCGCGCGCTGATAGGATGACGCTCGAGAGGAAGCAGAGCGGCTCCAATCGTAACCGCCGCTACCGAACTATCCAATCAGCGCGCAACACTGGGCAAGAAAACTTCGACGGCGGCCTCAAATGCTGCCTCCTTCACTGTAGGCCTCACGTCTGCCGCAGATTCTAAGACGCACACAAGTCGACAGTCTACGGCTGCATAGCAATAGAAACTGCCAAGCGTAACAAGCCCTCAAGATCAGCCAGAATGGTCTACTGACCAAATAATAATATCAAGATTCAGGGATCACCGAAAACAAAGTGAAACGAAGTCAAAAGCGGTAAGCATCTTCGAGCTTCCGGAGAAAATCGAGCGCAGAGAAATCAGCAAGTGGCCCGGCGAAGGTTCCGCAAGGACGAGGGCCAACGCTGCAGAGAAGAAGAAGCTAAGTAAAGCTGACTTCAGCCGAAAGGGGATACTGTTTGCCGAGAAGCTGGAGTGGCCTTGCCGGTGCAGTAGTGGCCGCTGTGCTCTCATGGTAAACAGGAACGAAAAAGGATGACAAGCGGGCGGTGGACTAAGTCGCGCTAAGGGAGTACACTCAGAAGTGCTTGCAGTGGCCGGGTTAAGGGCAGACGATCCCGCGGGAACGCAGGGGACCGGTCTCTGCAGTTAGGGATAGCGTCGTCCCAACATTCCTCGCACACGCTCGCACTCACCTGCTTCTGCAGCTGGGTATGACGCACTCGGCTCGACTCACTAACTCCGAAGTCTGAGGCAAATGTGGGGCGGTTGTTTGCTGAAAAGCAGACTTTAGCCTTCTGGACTGTATTCACGTGGGTGCTGCACCGCCGCGAAAAGGTCGAAAGAGGGTAATGTCACAGGCATAGGTCGGCAAGCTCACTCATGACTCGACTCACTCAGGTTCACTCATACTCCGATCGGAACGTGGTTCTGAGTCTGAGTGAGTTCGGGTGAGTAATATTTGGGTGAGTTTGAGTCCGAGCGAGTCCGGCTGAGGCAAAGTTTAGTTAGTCTGAGTCCGAGTGAGTCCGGTTGAGGAAAATATTCGTGAGTCTGAGTCCGAGTGAGCGCTAAGCACAAGATATATTTCTTGAGTGAGTATGAGAGTGCTCCACCTTCTATTGTCGAACCTTTTTCT